>NC_085139.1:160763270-160806975 GCF_024139115.2 Armigeres subalbatus
GTCTTGCGTAATAAACTCTCAATCTTCGCGCCTTTCACATAACATTTCGTATTTTATTTTTACAAGAACTGAAATGAGTATTATGGTTCTTGATCGTAAATGTCTACCGTCCAACTGCAAATCACTGTTTTTGGATGTTTGCATAATTTTCCATAAAACTTCAACGAGTTTAGCCGCCCAAACGTTCGATTTTGGCTGAAATTTTGTCCAGAGCATCAGGGCATCAAAGAACCGAATAAGAGGACGGCCCATCGTACCAATGTGAAAATGTTTTTGAGAAATCCTAATAGCACACCTTGATTAATTACCCCATTACGAAAATTAGTTTGCTTTTCGGCATATTAGTGGTACTAACAACATATCAAATAGCAATTATAAATCCCATGTGAGATGCTCTTATCGCCTTAAAAATTATCTCTCATCAGCAGGGGCCATCATAGGAAAAGGCAAAAGGATTGCAGAGGTAAATATATTTTGTGATTTAAATTCATATCTATGCAACTGGAAGCATGAACCGTCGCTATATTTCAATCAAAATCGTAATTATTGAAATCTACTTTGATTAAATGACACAGTTTTGAAAAACCAAAATCAAAACACAGCTACAAATAATTTGATGTAATAGAATCTCATAAATAAATTTAAGCAAATAAAAGCTTAGAAACGTCTCTGTCCAACGGGAAAAGCCAATCAAACCATTTATATATATTTAAATAAATATAAAGCCCAAACTAATTATTATAGTAACCGTGAATAGTGGAGATTACAAGATTCTAGAAATATAATTGTAAAACAATAAATCTAGAACTTTAATATACATAGGCTCAAGTTTCAGCTTTCAATTGATGTGAAAATTCAAATTAGTTAACTTTGTATTCGCACTGTTATTAGTTTAAAGCTTTTCGATGCCTGCTATTGCATGAATATGATATTTTATGGCAAGCATTGATGAAATACCATGCCCAGCCAATCGAATGTATTTGCATGGGGAACACATCATAAACCGCAGTAGAACTCGCCATCGGAATGGCAACTCTAATCTTTGCTCAAGCTAACTGTAGTCATCCTTCACTCGGATAATAGTTTTGTCTAGTTAGAAGTTCAGCAAATGCTCAACGGCAGAAAGCTTGAACCATAGAAGGTATTTTGTAGACTACCATTAACCAAAGCCTATGACAAAGTGTATATCGCGCTATTTATATTGTTATTGCATCACTTTGTATTCTTTTCAACAAACTCGTTTAAATCATACGAAATCAAACATACATTAGGCATGCCCCAGGTGGAAAGCTCAACGGCAGAACCAATTAACATCCAATCCAGTCATGTTTACCCACAGAGACATAATTGCACTCATCTTTGACCAAATAAGGTCTTCCCACATGAAGATGCTCAGGACACTGCTGGTCTGTGAACAGGCACAATCTAATATGTCCTTCTTCTAATGCGTTTCTGTTCTTTTGCCGCATCTTACCGTAACGTTTGTCATATGGTTTCTTTTCTGCACTTCAGTGCTATATCTGCGCTGCCGCTTCACCCCAATCAGCCTAGTTGCCGTTCGAGACAAATCTCTTCACAGATGTGGAACGATGCTGATCACATGGTTTTCCTGGAGCAATACGTAACTGGAACGAAGCATACTGATAATTGGTCGCTTTCGGATGGAGATTCATCTCGAGGAATTAGGCTCTCTTGGAGTGCAAAAGTGCGCGGAGAAGCGGGAAAATCTTCCGGAATTGCAGATTAGCGTCGGCGACGATGCCGATAGGAGAGCAAGAGAGGAGCTTCTAGCGGATCGCCTCAAGCAGGATATAGAAATGGTAAATCGGTGCTCGTCCGCAACATCGCCGACTCGCAGTTAGAATAATATATAATGAGGGCAAGCGCACCCCAGCTGAGATTTGGACTACACTTCGAGTCCACTTTCGCCCGAAGAGAATCTCCGGACAGTTTTACCTGTTGAAGCGGCTTTCGGCGATGAAGTATAATGATGGAACTTGCCTTTATCAATGCAGGCGCACTTGCTTGCTTTCGACCGGATGGTTCAGAAGGACCTGGATTCAGCCGGAATCAAGATGCACGAAGCACTTAGTAGTGTTTCACCTGTCTACAAACGACGTGATGCCAAGGTCATATGATCATCTAGGTCACCGTGCTGGAGACCCTGTCATCGACGGAAATCAATAGTACGCTGGATTTTATTAAGGCTCGCCTGTTGAGCGAGAAAAGCATTAAGCGTATATGAAAACAACAGCAAGAAGGCAGCTGTGGAAGCCAATTCGTCGACGGCATTCTACAGGTAAGAAGTACAGAAAGCTAAATTTAAATGCCGCTTCGCCATGTGGCAAATTTGGATTAACAAGCGCGCCGACTGCCCCCGGCAACGTGATCACGACTTGTTGCAAAAGCAACGCGGGAAGACTGAGGGAAGAAGGAAGGTGAATAAGAAGGAGAAGGCTATGCACGTCAGCGAGTCATCGGAAGTGATGACATTCATCAGCAACTGCATCGTTGCAGTGAATGAAAAGCCTGCTGCTAGTAATACAATGGTTTCGAGAGTGGATACTGGACTCTGGCGCGTCGGTGGACTCATATGATCTGCTGCGATGAGTATTTGCGTGACGATGCAGCTATTGGACAGTGCGGTGATGATAAAAAGACTCGCATCAGGCCAGGTTCTATCCAGAAGAAGTCACCACAGGGAAAAGTGGACATGGTATTGTTAGCCCACATCAGGCGGCAAGAGCTTAAGTGTTGTAGTGGAAAATATGTACTGTTTGTATGCCCGGCTTGAACCATAATCTATTCTCGATGATCCGCCGAAGATTGCATGAGCTTGGTATGGAAGTAGTGTTTACCAAAAACTCTGCCGTGATCAAACAAAACAAAGAAGTAGTGTGCACTGCCGGTCGCCGTACCGATTCAGACTGTATGTATGCTGAATGTGGACGTAAGAAGAAGAGTCGGTGGGTTCGGAGAGCCACCTGGCAACAGTGCGTGAAATGGACGATGTGCAATTATGGCACCGGAAGATATGGGCCACATCGGAAAAGTGCGGACTGATAAAACTGATTGGTGGTGAAGAGCATGGTGCGTAGCCTATCGCTGTGAAGAAGAATAAAGTGCTTAATATGAAAATATGCGGCCCGTGTTTTTTGGAGAGGGAAAGCAGATCTAGAAGCCGTTTCAAGATGCGCCGCTACCACGGAGTTCCCGCCAGCTTGGAGTTGATTCCACAGCGACGTATGGCAGGTGCGATGAAGCCAGCCGCCTTGGAATGGTAAAGCGATATCTAGTGACATTTACCGATGACTTCACCCCACTTTGTGTGGCGGTCTACGTCTTGAACACAAAAGATCGAAGGGCTGGAATCGTTTAAATCATATGTGATGGCTGATTATTGACTCACTTTGACAGCGGTATCAGTCGCTTGCGTTGTGGACAACGAGGTGGTGAATATGTAGCCAAAGCGTTCACTGAATTTTGTGCTGTAAAGGTATACGAGTTGAATACGCTGTACCCTATACCCCCAGCAGAACGGTTATGTCAGTGAGCGTCTCAACCACACACAATTCTGGACAAAGCATCGTTCGATGATAGCTGATTCGGATTGAGCAAGTGTCTGTGTATGGAACAGGGCGGTTCAGGCGGCCGCCTACACTGATCAACAGGAGCCCAACTTCGGCGGTGACATACTGGAACCGAAAACACCTTACGAGTTGTGGTACGGTCACGAAGCCGGATGTGGTCTCGGATGCGAATCTTCGGCAGCTTAGCTATGGGCCTTATTCCGCAAGAAAAGCGTAGTGGCTGGAAGTCCGCAACCAAGGCTAGTCATTTTGATGTCGGATACGGGCCAAACGGATGTCGGCTATGGGATGGTGAAGATATTCATTGCGCGTGATGGTGGTGATCAACGAAGTGCCGCACCTCCTCTCGGAGAAGCGTTTACAAAGATCAGGCTGTTCCGGGAAAGGAGGGAACTTCTTCGGGTGGTTGCATTCAGAAGTTGGTAGAAGCAGATGATGATCGCCAGCTTGCTGGACCGGTGGGCGCGCCACAGTGCTTGATAAACCGTCGACTCAAGATCGAACAGCATTTCGAGGCGGTAGACACGGCAGAAGATCTTTCTTCCTGATGCTGAGATCGAAGAAGAACAAGGTGCTGAGCATGAACCGGAGCCACTGGTCAGCCAAACAACGTCGCCGAAGTGAACGGGAACCGGAAAGCCGCCCAGGAAGCTGAATGATTACATGTGCATGGCGTTCGCCCTCAATGCGGAGGGAACTATGTTGAGAGTATCCCCAGAAACCATCGAAGAGCTAGCAGCAATTGGACGATTGGTCAGAGTGGAAGCGTGCCGTGGATGACGGTTGCAGTCGTTGGCTGACAACGGTACGCTATGGCAACTGGTAGACTTACCTGCGGGCGCCGGCCGATCGACTGTAAATGGGTTTTCTGAACGAAGCACAACCCGGATGGATCCTACTGCAGAAGCGAAAGGCAAGATTGGTCGCTAAAGGCTTCACACAGAAGCACGGATTTGATTTTTCGAAACCTATGCGCCAGTCGTGAGGATGGCTACCGTTCGTGCTATGCTTGCGTATGCCAATCAGCACGATTTGTTCGTGCATCAAATGGATGTGTCGGCCGCTTTCCTCAACGGTAAACTCACGGAGGATATTTATATGCCGCCAGCCCAAAGGTTTCGAGGAGGAGAAAAGGTGTATAGCTGCTCAAATCCATTTACGGGTTGCGTCAAGCGTCGAAGGCATGGAAATCCACCGCTTCCAATGAATTCATGGCCAAATGCGGGTTCGGAAGATGCGAAGAAGATAGCTGTCTCTATGTGCGCTTTACATGGCGGCAACGGTCCAGTCTATATTCTATTATACGTGGACGACTTATTGATTATTTCAAAGGATCTGCGCAGCATAGAGATGGTAAAGCGAATGCTTAAGAAGCAGTTCCGAATGCAAGATCTCGGAGAGGCCAACATGTTCTTGGGCCTACAAATCGATCGGAACTGGAAGGAAGGCACCATGAAGCTGCGCCAACATTAACGCCGTCCTGAAGCGATTCAGCATGGAAACATGCAAGCCATCACGTACTCCCATGGAGTCCAACTTGCGGCTCGAGCAAGCACTGGAAACTCAACACCTAGGAAAGCCGTACCGTGAACTTCTCGGCTGCCTCACGTACCTAGTTGTGACATCGAGGTCGGACTTGGGTGCGGCAGTATCTTTCTTCAGCCAGTTTCAGTGCAATCCATCGGAGCAACATTGGAGACATGCGAAAAGGATGTTGAGATACCTGAAGGGTACGTTGGACTACGGGTTGGTTTACAAGCGGAACGAAACCGACCGACAAATCGTTGGGTTCACGGATGCAAGCTGGGCGGCCGATGCCAACGATCGTCGCTCTACTTCTGGGTACCTATTGCAGGTTTACGGGTCAACGACAGCGTGGAGTTCCAAAAAGCAGATAACCGTGGCGCTCTCATCTACTGAAGCCGAATGTTACGCCCTGGCCGACTGTGTTTGCGAGGTTCTGTGGACACGCAAGCTGTTTGCAGAGCTGAAGCTGTTGGACTCTGGGCCGGTGGAGGATTTATGAGGACAATCAATCCGCAGATTGCCATCGCTGAGTTTGATGGGCCATCGAAAAAGTTGAAACACACTGAGGTAAAGCTCTCGTTCATCAAACAGTGTGTGAAAGAAGGTAAGGTAGAGGTGAGTTACATACCCACCACTGAACAAACAGCTGATATCCTTACTAAAGGGCTCACTTTCGCATCCTTTGAGAAACATCGTACAGCTCTAGGAGTAGTAATGTGATAAGTTTAAGGAGGGATGTTAGAGTTTGGTTTAAACTGATCACCGTGTATTGGGTTAATTATAATAAATATATGAGTAGTCACATGAGAACGTGTAACCAAGAGTAAAATAAAATAACGCCACTCGTTTTCTATATCCAAGCTGAACACACGCTCTTTTTTCTTCTCTCTGCTAAATATCACCGTTTTCAATGAGAACATCATCCAAATAGACGTAAACTTTCTCAATTCCCTGCAACACCTGTTCCATTATCTGTTGGAAAATAGCTGCACTAGAGGAAGCCCCCTGTGGCAGCCTATTGTAAGTAAAAAGACCTTTTATAGTGTTAATTACCATGAATTTCCTAGAACGCTTTGTTAATGACAACTGAGTGTATGCTCCCTCTAAATCTAGAGCACAGAAAACAGTACACCCTGCCAAACCAGCAAAAAGATCTTGAGCAACAGGTAACGGGTAAGTATTAGGGATAATGAGTTTGTTTATTGACACTTTGCAGTCAATTACTAAACGAATGTCGTCATTCTTTTTCCTAACAACTATAACAGGAGATGCCCATTCACTTGTTTGAATCGGAGTTATAACATTCTGTTTTTCTAACCTGTCCAAATATTCTAAAACTTTATCCCTCAATCTGTAGGGAACGTCGTAAGCTTTCCTAAAAATAGGTGTGTCAGTTTTTAAAACCAATTCGGCTTCATAACCTTTAATGGGAGTCGAAAAATCCTTAATGAAAACATCAGAAAATTTAGTTCTAACATAATTTATCACATCGTTGCTTTTGTTGTCAATTAATTTGTTTACTGTAACTTGTTTATCAAAATAATTTCGCCAGTTGGGAAAGAAAACGTCCAACCAGGTTCTCCCGAATAAAGGAATAAAATCATGTTCACAGTCTAAAACCAAAAGTTTCAATTTTACCCTTTTATTCCTAAAATCAACCGAAACAATAACTTCACCAGCAATTTTCAATCTGGAACCGTTTACCACAATTAAATTTTTGAAACTTTTCTCAAGGGGAATATCGAATTTAGCCAAAAATAGCTTCTTCCCAATCACGGAAACAGCGGAGCCACTATCAATCTCCATCTGTACAGTGCTACCTTGAATAGTTAGTTCTAGTAAACATGGATGACTTATATTATTAATGGACGAAACATGCATGCACTGTAATTCACCTTTATCTGAATCATCACTTTTGTCGTCCCATGACATACGATTCATCATAGTGGACAATTTATAATCCGTGCTTGTACTGGGCTCCTCCATGTTGACGTGATTGACTGGGTCTCTCTTATATTGTTTCAGTTTGAAACATTTCCTTTTGACGTGTCCACGCACTCCACAATAGTGGCACACTCTTTGATCGATGACAATCCGCTTATCGTTCTTGGACTCCGCCGGTCGAATATCAGCATCCTGGTATCTTTTCCGTTGCTCCTGGAACCGCCCCTGTCTAGACTGCCTGGATTGCGAAGAATGGTTTCTACGATCATCGTACCTGTGGGATGTGGCGCTGCGCTGAATACCTCTTGCAGGAGAAACGGATGGAGGATTGAACCCTAGGCGACTCTTGACTGGTCCACGACCCTGAGCTAGATCCTTAATACGCTGCAAGAGTGCTCCTCGCCCTCCAACAATAGAGGCAATTTGCCCTGAAGGACCATCCTGCGTCAAAACCCTCGCATTAGAAGCGGCCATCTCCCATGTAGTCACCATTCTCTCGACCTGAGTCAAACTCAATTTTTCACTATCCTCTGACAATAATTTCTGTCTTAAGTTGTCATCCGACAAGCCTATCAAGATTCGATCCAGTATGCGATCCTGCTTGTCGTCCTTGAAATTGCAGTACTCAGCCTGGAGTTTTAGTGAAAACAGGAAGTCACTGGCTGTTTCACCAGGTTGCTGTACCCGAGACCCAAATTTAAAACGCTGGATCAAAGCGGAATCTGTTTTGTCCAGCTTTTGCTTCAGCTTTTCGATCAATTCATCAAAAGGTGCTGCATCAAGCAACTGATCATTAAGGTACAAGCTCTGAGCCACTTCGAACAGAAAATCGCCTCCTAAGAGGAACATTTGATCCTTCCTGTCTGCTTCCGCTACTTTGTTAACGCGAAAATGGAATCCGAGACGCTTGAACCAGGACGCGAAGGTTTGTCCTTTGCGGAACGGATCAATATTCGGAGCTACGTAAGACATCGTTTCAACTACAATTCGACCAGTTTCCGAAACCTGGTAGCTTTACCGTCAAACTCCGACGAACGCAACCTCCAGAAAAATGAAATAAATCGTCCGGACCAGCGGCTGCTCTTCGCCGATATCGTCGTCGCTCTCGTCACGATGGCCAGTTAGCAACAGTCCAACTCCGCACGGAACGATTCCAAACGGGTCGAAAGAGACGCTCTTCACGATCGAATTGTAAATCCGCCAGCGAAACTAAACGAAACGGCCAAACAGCTGCAAAAAAAATTGTCACGGTGCCGACGGGTCCCAAAGCCTTTGTTAAATATAAGGAAAAAGCAATATTAATACGATATCGAACAATTGGTACACTTTTCCTCCTATAACATTTTAACAAAGAAAAAATGAAAAGGGACGCCGCCTAAAGACAAAATGGCGTTACGGTACGGTGAACAAAAGCCTGTCTCAACCGCCCAAGCTCTTCACCAAAATCATCCGTTTAATCGAATTTTCACTTTTTGTCACTTTACCTCTACCAATGCGGCGCGCGGTGCTCCAAGAAAGAAAAGCGAATTCCTCTCCGTCTAAAACCCGCTGCTGCCGGTTAATTGTTCGCCTGCCGAAATCCGCTGGATGGACGCTACCGCATGTGGATGATGCTCACTCCCAATCGATGAATGCTCACTATGCGTTGCACTTTGGAAAACTGCCAGTTTTTTTTTTTGTCACACACGCGCTAATTTTTCGCGATTACCTCGTCGCCAAATATTTTATCTAGTACAGTGGACTTTAGTGCGAACCTTTAGCGATTTACCGATTGATTTAGCGGACCCGAACTGACAAGGTTTACCGTGATAAAATGAGGTTTTTCGGAGCTGTTGGAGAAGTACGTTTAAACTCACTGATGGCGCTTACCCCTACGTTGTGGTTCTTTTTCGCTTTTTTTAATTTATTGCAAACCGACGATTTCACATAAATAGTAATTTATTACTTTCACCTTAATGACACATGGAAAAACTAATCTAATTGGAAGAGGTGCTTTCTCACTTGGTGTCTGCGAACGAATGAGTGGGGTGTCAGGTCAGGAGGATTTGTTGGTTCGGTGTCGACGTCGCCGTCGTTAGTTGTGTTGCCAGAAAGGTCCAAAAGTTCTATATATGCGATGCCCGATAGCACCATTCGTGGCATATTCTCACACAGTGCGGCCAAATCAAATAAATAAACCAACATACCCGCCGCCTTGAACGACTGTGTTAGTGTGTTCAACATAGGAAGGTAAACAAACAACTCTAAACTAGCTACAAGCATTACATTATTTTTTCTGCCTAAATCTAACAATAATTTACGGGTTTCAGCTTATTCTAATCAACAAATTAGCGATTGGTAAGCCTCTTGTTCTTCGTTGAATTGCTCCAGTTCGTTTACGGGATTCGAAGCCGCTACGGAGGATGGTAGAAGGCAAATTTTGCTAATTGGACGCACAATGATGCCCCGTGCAGTTCGAAGAGAAACCACCCGAGTGATATTGTCCTTCCCCGGCTTGATTGCTTCGATGCGAGCTAGAGGCCACCGGATCGCTGGTTGCATTTCATCGACGAGAATGACCATCCGGCCAGGAACAATGCCGTCGTTAAGTGCCCATCCACGAGTATCTTTTAACAGTTCCTGCACGTAGTCCTGTCGCCAGTGTATCCAGAATCGTTGCCCAAATTGTTGCAATTGTTGATAGTGATGAAGTCTGCTGGTTGGTATGCTGTGAACGTCTGGGTCGGGCAGGGCATGCAACGTGGAACCGATTAAGAAGTGGGCAGGAGTTAATACGGCCATGTCATTTGGATCTTCAGTCATCGGAAGTAGTGGACGACTATTCATAATTGCCTCGATTTGCGTTAAAACGATACACATGTCTTCGAATGAAAGACGCGACGACCCTAATTGACGGAAGATGTGTTTCTTTGCAACTTTGACGGCCGCCTCCCATAGGCCGCCGAAGTGTGGGGCCTTGGGTGGGACCAAGTGCCAAGTGATGCCTTCATCTGAGCAAGCAGACATTATCTGATTTTGTTGGGATTCGTCATGAAATCTGGCAAAAAGCTCAGCCAAATCATTTTTCGCTCCTACAAAATTTTTCCCATTGTCAGAATGGATATGAGCTGGTCTTCCGCGACGTGAGATGAAGCGCCGGAGACAACACAGAAAGGCTTGAGTAGTCAGGTCGCCAACCAGCTCAAGATGCACGGCTTTGGTCGAAAAACATACAAAAACACACAGGTATGCTTTAGCAGGTGAGGCGCGCTTATGGATTGGACGAAGATAGAGGGGTCCGGCGTAATCAACGCCTGTGACGTGGAAAGGACGGCTCGGATTGACACGTTGAGCAGGTAGCTGTCCGATTTGCTGCTGGGTAGGTATTGGGTTCGAGCGAATGCAGCGAAAACATTTCCGAACGACGTTTTGGACTAACTTTCGACCCTGTGACGGCCAGAATTCCTCCCGGATCGCGGTGAGCAACTGGCGCCCGCCGCCATGAAGTAATTTCCGATGAAAGTATTCAGCGATGAGACGTGTTAAAGGGTGCTTCGACGATAGTAGAGCAGGGTGTTTTGATTGGTAGGGCATTTGAGCAAAACATAGACGACCTCCAACCCTCAATACTCCCTCTGGGTCAAGAAATGGGCTCATGTTGCGGATGTTTGACTTTTTCGAGATGACCGTTTCCTTCTTTAACTGTTTTATTTCCGCAGCATAACAATCGTTTTGGGCTAATCGAACGAGAATGGTTTTGGCGTTGGCAATTTCTATTGTCGACAAAGACTTACTGACGGGCGTGGTTGCTTGTGATGGATGCGTACGATATTTTGAACGGGTGTTTGCGACGAATCGCAAAACATATGCGGTGACGTGGAGCAGACGGTTATAGGAGGACCAGCGGAGAAATATCGGATGGATGGAACTTGATGTTTGAACGATTGCTGTTGTGGTTTTGATCTCCAATTCTTCTTCTGCAACTCCAGGGGGGATCGATACCGGCCATTGCTGCGGCGGTTGGACCAACCAACTCGGTCCCAGTCGCCATAAATCGCTTTCGATGAATTCTGACAGACATGCCGCGTGAGACCAAGTCGGCAGGGTTTTCCACTCCTGGAACGTGCTTCCACTGGCAGCCATGCGTAAATTGTTGAATTACGGAAACACGATTGGCCACGAAGGTTGGCCAGGTATTTGGAGGTGATCAAGCCATTGGAGAGTCACTGTCGAATCCGACCAGAAGTACGAAGCGGCAATGCTGACGTTGATTGCTTTCTTTGATGCGGTCGTGTAAATGTGCGGCAACCACTGCTGTCACAGCTCTAGTCTTGAGATCGTGATTTCTTTCAATGGTGCCACACGAGACATTATGCTAGAAGTTGAACACAGATTCTGCCGCGGCTATCTTCACAGCGGACGCCAAGTACATGCACCATACGCTGCCTGGGACGCATCTGCGAAGGTGTGTAGTTGATCCACGGAGCAGAGAAGGAACGGTTATCTCTCAACGCGATGCTGGGAGATTGTTGACAATTGCTGGCGGTAGATTTCCATTTTGATGCCAGAGGTTCGGGAACTGGATCATCCCAGCCGCAAGAAAGCAGCCATAGCTCCTGCATTATTATTTTAGCTCTAACAATTACGGAGATATTAGACCGAGAGGGTCGAAAAGTTAGGAAATATCCGAAAGAATCGATCGCTTTGTTGGAGGCTCATCGTTATCTCGAATATGGGAATCGAATCGTAGCATGTCAGCTTCAGGTTCCCAGCTGATTCCTAGCGCCTTGATAGTTTCATATGGATTGAATTGAAGAGTGGATTGTGTGCCAATTTGCTCACGGCTAAGGCCTCGTAATACATCCAACCTATTTGATGTCCATTTTCGCAGCTCAAACCCACCTTTCTGCAGCAATGTGCTAAGCTCTGTGCGCAGACGAATCGCTTCTTCGACGGATTGCGCACCACCAATGAAATCGTCAACGTAGAACCCCTTTTTCAAAGCCGGGCCACCTTTGGGGAAAGCTTCACCTTCATCTGCTGCCAATTGCTGGAGCGTTCGTGTGGCCAAGAAGGATGATGGAGCCAAACCGTAAGTGACGGTGAGTAACTCGTAGGTTTGGACCGAAGACTGTTCTGGAAATCGCCACAGAACACGTTGCAGCGAGGTATCGTCAGGGTGAATGAGTACCTGTCTATACATCTTAGCAATATCGCCGACAAGGGCGACCGGGAATGTTCGAAACCGCAGAATAATATCGATGAGCTCGTCCTGTACCACCGGACCCACGCAAAGAGCTTCGTTTAGGGAGAAGCCAGTGGAGGTCTTTGCAGAGCCGTCAAATACAACACGGACCTTCGTCGTCGTACTTGACTCCTTAATTACGGGGTGGTGGGGTAGGTAATAGGCTGTAGAGTTTACTTCATCGTCCGCTTCGACCAAGCGCATGTGGCCGAGGGAGAGATACTCTCTCATGAAATCGTGATATTCCTTTTGTAATTCCGGGTTTCTTTCCAGGCGCTTCTCCAAAAAATGGAATCGTCGTCGAGCACTTTCCTTGGAACTGCCAAGCATCTCATCGAAATCTTCCTTCCGAGGGTACCGCACGATGTATCTGCCCTCTGTGTTCCGAGAAAACGTTGTCTTGTATATGGATTCGCAGCGTCGTTCTTCTACAGAGTAATTGTCGAAAGCAGGCTTCGGAATTCTCACTCATATGAATCAAAACCCAGGATTGTTTCAAACAGCGGAGTGCTATTTTTCCCTGCTCTCCTGTGAGCAAGTGTTCTCAGACAACATTTTATCCGGATAGAAAGACGGGCGATAAACTGATGAGCGCCGGCTTGCCGGATAATTTAATTTTGCGCCTCCAAATTCTCCATCTCGCCACTTCTCCAGATAAGTTTTAAAAGCATATTCACAAAAATGTAGGTCCGCGACGGGATTCGAACCCAAAACAATTTTAAAATGTATAGAGCGCCCACTATAACCACGCCACCACACGAACCGATTGAAAGCAAATAGAAAAACTGCTGTCTTGAACCTACTACTTATCGTGGCGCATCGTCGTATGCAATCAGTTCGGAGAAGCAAAGTAAGCAGCATTTGATTTTCACGAAACATGGGAAGAGGGATAACAATTTTTCGCACCATCGCTTGTGCCGGAGTTTATCGCACTGTAATTTATCCGGATAAAATGGATGGTGGAGCGATCTGTTGTCGCGTGAGTGAGTGAGAAATCCGAACCCTGGTCGAAAGTAATCAATTCTTCCGTCTTCCAGAATCGCTCCACACTATCTTCTAGCGAAAGCATTGAAACAGTGACTACCTCGGAAGCAACGGTTTGTGATTTTCCCGACGAAATGGAACTTGCTGAGCCAACGACAATCCAGCCAAAGACGCTGTCGATCAAGAGAGGTAGGTTCTTGTCGAGCTGAATGCGCGCAGAGCTGGGGAAGAACGAGTAGAAGTGTTTTGCGCCAAGAAGTATGTCGATTGGTTGACTTTCGTTAAAGGAAGGATCGGCGAGGAACAAATCCTTCGGAATTTTCCACCCAGCAATGGAAATGTTTTGTGAGGGGAGATTGGCCGTCAGCTTATCCATCACCAAGAAATTAACATCGCACGAGAAGTCTTCTTTTCTTGACTGGACCTGAACGGAAACTGATTCACGTACTGAACTCGAAAGTTTACCGGCACCCTGTACTGTTTGTTACATCAACCTCCACAAGCGTTGAATCTTCGCCATCCGATCCGAGATTAAGTTTGGCTGTGAGGCACTATCCAGAAGTGCGCGAACAAGATGATCTATACCATAAGCGTCGGTGATCTTTACAATAACGGTGAGCAGGAACACATTTTCCCGAGGGTGTTGTAGAGCGGTACTGATTTCGTTAACTGGGACTGGTACTGATGCAGCAACCAATGATTGCGTAGGCGGTTCTACAGTAGGTGGAACATTAGGCGCGGCAGAGGAAATGGGTACCGCCGGACAAGGTAACGGGCTATGATTGGTGGTTCTTCGTGTGCTTACGGAATGTTCAGGGTGAAGAAGCGTGTGATGCCGTTTGTTGCATCTTCGGCACGTGAAGGTAGATGAACAGTTACGAACGAAGTGGTCCCCCTTCAAACAATTGTGGCACAAGCGCTTCGAGCTCAGAAGCTGTTGGCGCTCGTTCTGCGAAAGACGATTGAACTTCGGGCACCTTATCACAAGATGTGACTGACCACAAACGATGCATTTTTCCTCAATGTTCGTAATCGTTGCACACGAAGAAAACCGGAGCTGGGAATGGTAATTTTTCTTCCTTTGGGGATGAGTCGAAACCGTAGAATTCGAGGCCGATTCCGATACATGATGGTTTACGGATATAGATTCCAAAACTCGCGTTCGTCGTTGAAGAAAATCGATGAGACAACCGTAGTTCGGGTCATTCACCGTGGATGCATGGTCCTCCCAAGCCTTAATTGTGTCATTGTGTAGACGGGTGCACAGCAAATGTTCCAAAATGGTGCTCCACGAATCAGTTGGCTCTCCCAATTGACGTAGAATCTTCGTATGCCGCTCGAACTCGTCCACCAAACTATGCAGCGACGCAGCGGACTCCCTCTTCATACATGGGACGTCGAAGAGTGCCTGTAGGTGTCGCTTCTTCAGAAGGTAGTCGTTGGAATACCGATTCTCCAACGTCATCCAAGCCAAATTGTAGTTTGCCGAACTAATACCAATGGATTCGATCAGTTGAGCAGCTTCCCCCTTAACAGCTGCTCGCAGATAGTGGAATTTCTGTATATCCGGCACATCCGGATTAGAGTGAATGAGCGCCAGGAAGGTGTCGTGGAATGCAAGCCATTGCATATAATCCCCATCAAATTCAGGCAACGAAATAGTAGGCAACTTGATCCCAGAGAGAGTGGAGGAAACTTGAGGGGGTTGAGGGATTCCAGCCGAAATAATGGGAGGTGGAGTATATTTGGAAAGTAATTTGCATTTTATTGAGAACAGGCGAAGTTTCAATTCTGCCCGAAATGCATCTTGCTGTACCCTACCTTTTTCTGTTGTTTCGCCGCATTCCAGCTGTGACTTAACCGTCTACAAACTGTTCCACATTTTGTTGAGGTAGTCTAACCTCCATGAGAGCTGCGCTTGATCACGTCCGACAACTGAGTCAGCAACAAATACATTGCCCGACCCAATCCCGACATCAATGTGCTTCTACTCGCTAGCAGCTGGCTTTTCGACGGAGATTCCATAACGTTGATCGGTGGAACGAAGAATCGGGAACACGGATGTCCAAGGAACAGTTACCTGTAGACCAAAGGACCAAGAGTAGACCCACGCAGGAAACGATAAAGTACTTGGAAAGGTGCTCACCTGTTCCAAGGCAAAATGTGCCTTGTATTAAATTCAGCCAACTGGAACTCGGTGCAGTACTGTCCGTACTGAACAGCAAAATCGTCGGGAATGAAGACCAGTGTCCAGTGGGACTACACGTAAGATCTGGAACTCGTCAAACCGTACGCAGTGCCGGGGCTAGGAACGCCACAGCAGTCAAAATGCACAAAAAACCTCGTATTGTTCTAGACGGAAATCTCCTCCGTAGTCAGGATTGGCTTCAAATGCCACGATACCGATTAACTTCGATGTTCACCACGGCTGGGGACGCCACAGTTAATGAAAGCTTGATGATAGCGTCCGATGTGATGTGAATTCGTCGATTATAATCTTGCCACACTCCAGGTTAACGATGACAATTGTTGAGCAGGAGCAAACAACGCATGCAAGAAGAGAGAAAAGCATCTAAAGGGTACCTGTGGTAACCGTAAAATCGAACTGGACAGGTTTTTACCTTCCGCTCGATAATTCGAGCCTTGTAGTTAAATTAATCAGCAGCACCAACGTCAACGTCCAACGAGCCGGTATCCAAAATGGCAGCGCCCAGTAGACAGCTTACCACGCGGTCCGGTTAATATCCTGGTCACGGCACCAAAACTATGATGGCGCTTACCCCTACGTTGTGGTTCTTTTTCGCTTCTTTTAATTTATTGCAAACCGACGATTTCACATAAATAGTAATTTATTACTTTCACCTTAATGACACATGGAAAAACTAATCTAATTGGAAGAGGTGCTTTCTCACTTGGTGTCTGCGAACGAATGAGTGGGGTGTCAGGTCAGGAGGATTTGTTGGTTCGGTGTCGACGTCGCCGTCGTTAGTTGTGTTGCCAGAAAGGTCCAAAAGTTCTACATATTCGGTGCCCGATAGCACCATTCGTGGCATATTCTCACAAAGTGCGGCCAAATCAAATAAATAAACCAACACTCACTGATGTTCGTAATTCAACACCCAAAAAAATCTGCACGTTGTTTCCACCTGAAAAAGTACGTAGATTTTTTCCACCTGAAATTCACGTAACTTTTACCTGATTTTTTGATAGAATTTTCATTCTACGTGAAAATCAGGTAAGTTCTACCTGTGTTTTGGATAGAATTCACCGGACACGTAAGTTTCACCTGAATTTTTCTGAAGCATTTGCAGCTACGTGTGCACGTAAAATGTACCTGAAAATTCAGGTGGAAACAACGTTTAGATTATTTGGAGTGAACTGATCCCGACAGACGTCGGTCTATTTTATTTAAGGGCAACGCTCGTTTGCCATAAATGTTTGGTATAAAGTACACTTATAATTTCGAGTACCAAATTCAGGGTACATATTACGTGGACGATAGGGTTATGCTTGATTGTTTACGGCTCGCCCAAGAAATTATTGATCCGCCGAAAAAGAACATTAATCCAGTCGTTGATTGCCGATTTTCAGGATCACCGGCCCAGTCCGCATCTGAATAGCCGATCAACCGCTGTCCTGGATCACCGCCAATGACCAGAAAGTATCCGCTAGTCTTCTTCAGGTAGCGTAATACGCGTTTGGCAGCAGACCAACTCCGTTGAGTTGGCCCACTGAACTTCCTTCCAAGTATCGTAGCGGCGTTTGCGATGTCTGGTCTGGCAATCACAGCGATATACAATAGGCCTCCGACCAGGCTTCGGTAGTGAGTGGCATCCACATAAATGTGGGAGAATCGGGTAGCCCCTCGGCAAAAATGTTCGAAAAAGGACAGTTCTGATCAAGCCACCGTACTGGTGACCACGTATGTGCGTGTTATTATTCAATTACTTTAAATAAAGATATGATTTTGTTATTCTCTCAACTCTAAACCGTTCCATTCTACATGGGGGCTCGTCCGGGAATGGAGAGTTGTTGAGATAGTGCGCTGTAATTGAAGTGTGATTACAATAATTCGCGAATACGAAGTCGCGAATCACAAGTGAAACGAGGAGAATCGGTCGATTCAAGATTGAGGGCGACGTTGCAATTTTGTGCGACACGTTCACCAAGCTTGGCATACAACGAGAGTGCGAAAAACGAGGATTGCCGATGACGGGAAATAAAACGACCATGGCGAAACGGATCATCACTCACGACAAGACGATGGCTGAAAACGAAGATGCTTCTGAAGCTAACGACGCGGCGCAAGGTCGCAATCACCACGACGAGGATGTAAAAGTTGGAAACGATGAACGACGCGCCGACGACGACGGCTCAGTCGACGAAGTTGATGATGATGACGGCTTGAACGACGAAAACGATGATTCCAACGACGACGCCAATAACGAATCGGATGACGGCGAATTTTTTACACCAGCGGCGATTAGAAAGAGAGAAACATCTACACCGAAGAGAATTCCACTCGCACAACAGGAGCAGCGACCATACTTATTCCGTGATGTCGAGGACAGCATCGAAGCGTTTGGTGCAGACGACGGACAGGATGTGAAAATTTGGATGAACCAGTTCGAAGCTATGTCGAAAATAGCATTCTGGAATGACGAACAGAAGATGTTTATGTGCAGAAGAAAGTTGGTCGGAACGGCACGGAGATTCGTATTTTCCCAGCGCAACTTGACAACATGATCGAAGCTAAAAACTGCCCTTGTTCGTAAATTTTCCCTTTGTAATAACGGGCAAGCGATGTCCACCGTGTGTTGGCAGGACGTAAGAAGAAGTTGACGGAATCGACGCGAGACTATGTGTACGAAATGCAACGAATTGCCCTCGCGATCGATTTAGATGAGCCTAGCATCTGTGAGTACATCGTCGACGGAATAACGGATGACGAATTCCATCGATCCCTTCTGTACGAAGCCAGCACTATCCGTGAGTTGAAAGAGAAGTTGCTCAATTTCGAGAAAGTACAGCGGAAAGCGGAACGCAAATCGAAGCCTGACGACGGCGTCTGCCGAAAGAAAGAGCGCACAAAATCAGAATCAACGAAGAGCGGCAAGTTCGACGCGAAGCGCAATTGCTTCAACTGCGGTGAAGCTACTCACGTAGCAAACGAGTGCCCACAAAAAAGTAACGGACCGAAATGTTTTTGTTGTAACTTGTTCGGTCATCTGTCAAAAGATTGCAGCAAAAAGAAGGAGAAAAAGGAGAGTGACAAAAAAGTGGTATCCAAAGTGAATGTGGTGCAAGCCGACGGCAAACCTTGTTTGACAATAAAGTTGTTCGGTCGCAACTTTTCCGCGATAATCGATACCGGGAGTGAAATTTCGTTGATTCGGCGGGATTTGTGGACGGATTTACCGGAATCCTGTCCACCGTTAAGAAAATCATCGATGAAAGTACGCGGCTACGGTGGCAAAGTGAACATGGTTTGCGGTGAAACAGATCTCGACGCCAAAATTGAACATGAGAATTACTCTATGCATTTTTATGTCGTGCCGGTCGACGCCATCGACATGCAGCTGTTGATTGGAATGGATTTCCTAAACAGTGTTGATTATTCGATTACTCCCGACGGTGCGCGTGTGAAAAAGTTTTCAACAAAAGTCGGAGATCAAGAGCCGTGTGATGCCAAATGGATCCGTCGTGTGGGGTACATTGGTGAAGACGAAATTTCGGTACCGTACAAATACCGCGAAGAAGTTTTGGAATTAGTTGAGAACTACAAGTCGAGTGAGTCGGCGGTTGCAGCCAATGAATTATCGATTAAACTAAAGGATAACGTTGTCGTGTGCGAAAATCCACGTCGCTTGGCGCAGTTGGAAAAAGAAGTGGTGAAGAGACAAATCAGTGAATGGATGGATAGTGGCATAGTACAGCCATCCGAAAGCGAATATGCAAGTCCGGTTGTGGTTGTTCCGAAGAAGGACGGATCGTACCGTGTTTGTATCGATTACCGCGAACTGAACAAAAAAGTGGTGCGCGACAAGTTTCCGATGCCCAACGTAGAGGAGCAAATCGATCAGCTTTCGGGAGCTCGCGTTTACACGACGCTCGATCTGAAGAATTCGTACTTCCATATACCAGTGGATGAAAATAGTCGCAAGTACACCGCGTTCGTGACGAGTGACGGACAATATGAATTCCTTCGAGCACCGTTTGGATTGTGCACCAGTGGTAACGCGTTCAATCGATTCATCACCACGGTGTTCAAAGATTTGATTAATGACGGGTCGATTATGGCATTCGTGGACGACGTCATCATTCCGTCAGGTGATGAAAACCAAGGATTAGAAGTGTTGAAACGTGTACTGGAAGTGGCTAAGAAGGCTGGATTGCAGTTTAATTGGAAGAAGTGTGCTTTCCTGCAACGTCGAGTGGAACATCTCGGTTACACAATTTACGATGGTCGTGTGGAACCGGCCCCAGCGAAGGTCGAGAAATTGTTGCGTTTCCCGCAGCCGACAACAGCGAAGCAACTGCAACGATTTTATGGACTAGCCAGCTACTTCAGGAAGTTTGTTCCGGCGTTCGCAAGTATAACGCGTCCGCTTTCAGGTATGTTGAAAAAGGGAAGTTTATTTCCAGTTCGATGACGATGCAGTGTATTCCTTCAACCACGTTAAGGAAATTTTGGCTAGCTTCCCAGTATTGCGTATTTTTCACCCTGATGGCGACGTAGAAGTTCATACCGATGCCAGCAAGGAAGCGTTGGCTGGTATTCTGATGCAAAAAGCAAAGGACGATGGGAAATTCCACCCCTGCTATTACTACAGTCGATTAACCAATGGTTCCGAAAAGAATTATCATTCCTACGAGTTGGAAACGTTGGCTGCTGTCGAATCCGTTAGAAAGTTCCGCTGTTACCTACTTGGACGGAAATTCAAAATCATTACGGACTGTATGGCCTTCAAAGATTCGATGTCCAAGAAGAAGCTTAACCCACGTATTGCAAGATGGGTCGTGGATCTCGCTGAGTTCGACTATGAGGTTGAACATCGCCGTGGAGATAAGATGCCCCATGTTGATGCTCTGTCCAGAGCAAGTGTAATGGTCATATCTGCACCAATTGTCGCCAAGGTTCGTGCGGCACAGAATGACGATGAAGAAGCGATGACGATTCTATCTAGTTTGGAGCAAGGAGATAAGGTAGATGACTACTCTGTGGACAATGGTATCTTGTACAAAGGTGATGGAGAGTCAAAAAGGATCTATGTTCCAGAGTCAATGGAGACAGAGATAATTCGGTCGGCACATGAAAGAGGACATTTCGGGGTCAAGAAAGTGAAGGAAAGGATCATCGCGGATTACTACATACTGGGACTGGAAGACAAAATCAAACGGTGTATAGCTACCTGTGTTGCTTGCATTGTTAGTGAGAAGAAACGGGGAAAGCTGGAGGGGGAACTGCACCCCATCCCGAAAGGTGATGTTGTCCACCTAGGACCCATGCCATCTACAAGGAAGTCCTACAACTATATCTTGACCGTTATTGACGCCTTTACAAAGTTCGTATGGCTGTTCCCCACGAAGTCAACAACCGCAGAAGAAATGATAAAGAAGTTACGTGTTATCACCGATACCTTCGGTAATCCAAGAAGAATCGTTTCTGATCGAGGGGCCGCATTTACGTCGGGCTTGTTCACTAAGTTCTGCGAAGATGAAAACGTTGAGTTACATAAGATCGTTACTGGAGTGCCTCGTGGCAATGGACAAGTGGAACGTGTCCATCGAATCATTATTCCGATGATCACCAAGATGTCCATCGACAAACCGGAAGAATGGTTTAAGCATGTAGGTGACGTTCAGAAGTACTTAAACAACAGTTGGCAAAGATCGATTAACATGACACCTTTCGAACTACTGATTGGCGTGAAGATGCGAACGAAAGAAGACCTCATCCTACATGAATTACTGCGGAAAGAGATTCAAAAGTGTTTTGAAGAAGAACGGAGCGAGTTGCGGAGTATAGCGCAGAAGAACATCCAGAAGATACAAGAAGAGAACCAGAAGTATTATAATCTTCGCCGTAAGCCAACGGTGAAATACAAAGTTGGAGATCTGGTGGCGATACCGAAGACCCAGTTCGGTGTGGGCCTGAAAGTTAAACCGAAATTCTTTGGGCCGTATGAAATAACTGAAGCTCTACCCAACGACCGTTATGAAGTGCTCAAGGCCTGTGACGAAGCCGATGGACCTAGGAAGACGACTACTGCTGGTGACTGCATTAAACCATGGACACTTCCGGGTCGAAAGTAGTGTCAGGAAAGGCCGTGTGGGAGAATCGGGTAGCCCCTCGGCAAAAATGTTCGAAAAAGGACAGTTCTGATCAAGCCACCGTACTGGTGACCACGTATGTGCGTGTTATTATTCAATTACTTTAAATAAAGATATGATTTTGTTATTCTCTCAACTCTAAACCGTTCCATTCTACATAAACTTCACTACATTCTTCTGATCGCAAATAGCATGGATCCATTGGCGACCTCATTCCTTTGGCTTCTTGCATCCCGTGTTTCTCGATGAGCTTTGCAATGCAGGCGAATCCTGAACACGCCCTGAGTACGCTGTACTTCGAGACCCAAAAAATGACGAACTGGTCCTAACGAAGTTAGTTCGAACTCCAGCTTCAATCTGTTGAAAATCTCCACTACAGCTTTTTCTGATAACGACGCCAGCAGAAGATCATCTACGTAGACGAGCAATAGCACCTCACATTTCCCCTTTCGCACGTACAAACACTGATCCGTCATTGACGGCTTGAATCCTAGTTTCAAAAGGGCATCGTTCAGACGCCGATTCCAGCACCTCGCTGATTGCCTCAGACCATAGATACTCCGTCTCAATCTACACTGTAACAAGTGTCAGTGTGTTGTCCAAGATTGGTGAGATTTTACGCGTTTTGTATTCGTTTAAATTGTAAAAAAAGTAAAATAATCGTGGTTGTTTAGTGTTAAATGTTCCTACTCCCACAAACCCTTCGAACGCAGCCAACACTACACTGCCCCATGAAAGGACGACAGTGATACCGCTGCTCACCACCAGGGACGCCGAGAAAAACATGGAATGGGTGGCCATGGGGGTGGCGAATTGGGTGGCGAACTGGGTGGGCAGCATGTGGCGGAATTCATGGGCGACAACGGGTCAACGGCCAGAGGCTTGGGGTCAACGGACACAAGAACGACAAATCATTAGCCTGGTGATTTTCGAATGGAAAGGTTGTTTTGAGAGACACAAAAGTTATTGAGTAAGCAGAGAGTTATAGAGTTTGGAAAGTTGAAGAAATTGGAAAATTGAAGAAGGTTGTAGAAAAGAAGTGAAAAGGAGTTAGTGCGAAAGACTGGACATCCAGGTAATTCTATTACTGTTCAGATAGGGCCACGAAACCCTAAGCCAGGCCCTATTCCAGATATATTCGCTAATCGCCATTTTGTGTTCTCCATGGTGCCACCAGGACCTCGCGGTTTTATTATAAAACGCCATTGCGGTTTCCCGCCGTTCTGAAACCCGATACCTGCCCTAGGAGAGTGTGTCCACCAAGTGCACCATAAAACCAGGTTTTTTCCAGTACGTCCACGGACTACTGAAGCCTCGAGTTCATCACTACACTCGAGGGGTGCACGACACAGGCAGAGGGTTCACGAGAGGCTGCAGCCCGCCGAGAAGAAGCCGGCATCCACCCTTGACCCAGTTGCAGAAACCGAAGAGTCTACAGGTAGCGGAGTAGCAGTGCGCGGGGCCCTGAAGAACAAAGAAGAAAGAGAAGTGAGGAAGTAAGGAAGAGAAAGGTAGGAGGTAGAAGTAAGGAAGTGGGAAGCGTCGTCCGGTGTTTGGGGACGGACGCGAGAAGAAAGAAAGAAGTAGGACGTCAAGGAGGAAAATAAAGTGCACACGAAATAAAGTGGGAGTTTTTCATTAGACAACTCGAGTATTTTTCTATCGCGGAGTGTCACGAGCGTTGAGCCGACCCTGAGGCTTGTTGAAGGGGGTCTCACCAGTGCTGGGAGTAACACGGCCCTGGCCCCCAACTAGTTACAACACACTAACTGCTTTCGACCTTCCTCTTCGAATCCGGGCGGCTGCCTCATGAAGATTTCTTCATCGAGGGTTCCGTGCAAATACGCGGTTTTAACATCGAAGTGGTGAACATGGTAGTTCCTATTTGCGGCAACGACAAGCAACGTACGAAGTGTTGCTTGACTCGCGACTGGTGCGTAGACGTCATTGAAATCCACTCCTTCTTTCTGCGAGTAGGCCTGAGCTACTATTCTGGCTTTATACTTTACTGGTTCATCTTTTTCGTCATTTTTGATTTTAAAGACCCATTTAGACCCAACGAGTTTTCTTCCCTTCGGTAGACGAACCAGCTCCCACGTTCCGTTGCGTTCATGAGCACTCATCTCCTCCTCCATTGCAGAACGCCATTGAACGTCGCGTTAGCTTTTTGGTAGTTACTGGGTTCTTCAAATGCACAAGACGCCCTTTCTTCCACCGTATCTAGAACATAATCTCCCAAGTGACGTGGTGGCACACCACGAGTTGAACGAGTAGATCGTCTCCCAACTTCTTGTTCCGTCACCTCCCCCGGCTCATCTGCTTCATAGAACTCATCGCTTCCCGAAACATCCAATGGATCATGGTCCACTAATTGCTCCTCCTGCTTCGGCGCTTCAATTTCTTGCTCCTCCTTATTTGGTTCTCTTGGTGCCTTTGATTCGCGGTCGACGCCCACTGGAAACTGTACACAGAAAGATCCGTTATCTAGTTCCAGAAAACGGGCATCTCTGCTAACAATTATGGAATCGGTTTCGCGATCCAGGAAGCGATATCCTTTGTTTTCTATAGAATAGCCGACGAACACCATTTTTCTCGCCTTGCTGTCCATCTTAGAACGCTTCACTTCTGGGATGTGCACATAGGCCGCACTGCCAAACACACGCAAGTGTTGGAGCTCGGGTTTCAGCCCCCACCACATCTCGTAGGGCGTCGTCTCTATTGACCTTGAAGGCAAGCGGTTTTGCAGGTAGGTCGCTGTGAGCACAGCTTCGCCCCAATAACACTTCTCTAACCCGGCGTCGAGCCCGGCGTCGATAAGCATGCATGTGGCCATCTCGGTTATCGACCTATTCCTGCGTTCGGCCACTCCATTCTGTTGGGGTGAATATGGGGTGGTGAATTGCGGCTTAATCCCTTCGTCTCGATAAAATTTACGCAACTCCTTGTTCTCAAACTCACCCCCTCCGTCTGAACGAATTATGCGCGGCTCTACCCAGTGCACGTAATCTTTTATGTTGCCGGCTGCCTCTGACTTATGTTTCAGTAAATAAGTCACGGTAAAGCGACTGAAGTCGTCAATTATGTGCATCACGTAGCGGTTGCCACTAGGGGTATAATTTTCCATGGGACCGCAAAGATCCGTGTGGACTATGTCCAAAATCTGCCTTGACTTCCGATCAATAACTTCCGGGAACGGATCTCGAGCTAATTTCCCTTCCAAGCATGTCTCACAAATAATCTTTAAACCACAGTCGCTTACCTTGAATCCGGTTGCCAAACCTTCGGTCAGAATCCGCTGCGTTGCAGCCCAGTCGCGATGACCGAGCCTTCTATGCCATTGATGCAGGCAGTTTTCTCGATACTGATTTTCTGTCGCCTTCATGGCAGCACCAGCTAGACATAGGGTGTACAGACCCCCGCTACGTGAACCGGTAACCACAGTATCACCTTCCGAATCGATCACCTTGCATCCATCCTTGCCGAAGGAAACACTCATGCTCTTCTCCGCTAGTTTCACGACCGATATCAAACTAGTCGCGAGACCCGGCACGAACTTGACATCATTCATTTCGATTCGCACAACATTGTCACAGTCATCGTACCCGAATAACACTCCGCGACCTTCACCAAGGATTTGGGTCTGCTGTCCTTCGGCCATCGTTATCCAACCGCCCGCGAATTTGTTCAATTCCGTGAAAAACGTTTCATCACTCGACATATGGGCGCTCGCCCCACTGTCAACAATCCACGCATGGGTGTTCCCGCCGATCGTAAACGCGACGTGCCTCACACCGGCGGCTGGCTTCACTTTCACTTTCACATCATTTTGTGCCGTTTTCGCATTACCACTTTCATGCCTCTTGCTCCGCGAACTACTGTCTTCACTCTTAAGCGATTCTTTGTATTTTCGGCAATTATGGCGGAGGTGGCCAACCTTCTTGCAAAAATGGCATTACGCGTTTCGTTTTTCACTACCGAATGCATAGTTTTTTCCGACTTATAACCACTCGCGTCGCGTTCTAGTCGTCGACCATATTCGTCGGTCAATTTGGCCTTCACCACTTCCAATGTTACATCATCGTCTGGACGGCTATCCAGAGCAGACACCAGGCTGTCAAACGACGGAGGAAGGCTGCGCAGGAGCATACATACTTTTGTATCTTTATCAAGTTCCATTCCTGCGGCCTCCAGCCTATCGAACAAATCATCCACTTCGAGTAGATGTTGTTCCGAATTTCCCCTTTCTGCCAAATTTATCGAGCACAACTTTTTGAGGAGTGACACACGAACCGACCGTGACGTTTTCTCATGATAATTGCGTAGGGCAATATACGCATCCCTAGCATGCACACTTTTCTTCACCAGTGGTAGCTGGCTGTCATCGACCAGCAAGACAATTGTTGCCTTCGCTTTGCGATCATCAATCAACCATTTGTCGTCAAGATCATCTTCTTCCGGCATAGGATCTGACACTACACTGCACAAGTTTTCACGAGACAGCAGCATCTCAAGCCTTATTTTCCATGTCTGCCAGTTCAAACCAGACAGTTTCGGAAACGTGAACTTTGCGTCGGACATATTGGCAGAGCACACAACAACACTGTTGATGTCTTTTTCTTCGAGCTTCGATGCACGTTACGTTTCGAAACACTAGCAACTTTCTCGTTTCTTCGAACCATGCAAGTTCGGAACTCTTCCTCTCCTCTTCTCACTAATGGAGGTAACACTACTCGCACTCTACAAGCAATTTTCTCGTTCTTGCTCTTCGCCCACACTCAGGGCGGAACACCACCGATCGATCACGAAATCGATTCTTCCAGATGGTTTCACACGCGGAACGACCGACAATTCTCCGATCCGGGAACTGGGAACAATCACACGCGGAAAAACACGAGTTAACGAGTATTAGAAAGGAAATTTATTAAAGAAAATAATACAGAGTTTTTGTATCGCGTCCTACGGTTAGAACGTTTCGTTTTGTTTTAAATTTCTCTACACAGGTTGAATGAGTGTTAGCGCGTTTATGGAGAGAGCACGGGGGGTGCACCGATGCGAAGGTATGTGCATTGTAGTCCCACATGGACTGGAGGGTAGACGAGGGCTACACCCATAGGGATCACACAGCAATGAATTATTTGCAGTGGCTGATTTTCTACTCGCCGCTACCACATCCAGGCGCTATAGTATATGCGCAAAATAGCCAGCAGGAGTTATCCGCCAGAAATTTGTATGGCGAAAGACATCTAACGCGGGTTTTCTCAACAGTAGGAGCTTTTCACGAAAAACTATTTGGTACCAGTTATGCAGGAAGGTGTCCGCTACTACGCCTACCAAATATTTTTTTGATTAAAGTGCCTATTTTCGAAATATTAAACATTAGATGCCTTTCGCCATACTGATTTAGCAAAGTTAACTCTTAGTGTGCCGCTGTAAGCACGCTCAAAGCAGGCGATTCATTCGCTTCAAGATCAACTATGGTGTGCAGCGTCCGAGGGCGGGTGATCCATGTCAGGTCCGTGGGTGGAAGTCCAATCACGAAGCCGCGAAGTTTTCACCGCGGCCCTGGGACTGGAAGCCAACACCGACAGTCTAAGCGGGGATGCGCAGGTCTGTCCTATCACGCGCGTGCGACGCTACTATGCCGAGGAAAGCCCTGCCAAGAAATGGCAGACGCCCGGCATACTGGTGGAGTGCCGAAATTGCAGCCCTACGATCAGCCTGCCTCAAGGCTAGACGTAGGACGCAACGAGCCCGCACCGAGGAGGAAAGAACGGTCCACCGGGAAGTGTTTCGAGCTGCGAGACTGGCCCTTAACAAGGCCATTAAGAGCAGCAAGAGAGCGTGCTTCGATAACCTGTGCGAGGGTGCCAATGCGAATCCGTGGGGTGACGCCTATAGGATCGTGATGGCCAAGACCAAGGGGGGCTCTTCACCCCTCGAACGGTCACCGGACCGGTTGGCGTGGATTATCGAAGTATCGTGGAACCCCGATAATTTGATACCTCATTCAAATTAACGGAATTCATTTTTAATTTGAACTTTTGGTTCTGGTGGAACTCTATTTGCATCAGAAAAACTGGTTTCTGGCTGCTCTCTTTGCCGGTTTGTTTTGATTCTACATTCCGTTTCGCGATGCTCTATTTTCTTTTCTCGATTCCACGTGCTAAATGACGTGTGAACCAACGATGTTCAAACGAACGGGGTTCAAATTAAAAAGTGTTCAGATTAAAAGCGGTCATATTACCGGGGGTCCACGGTACTTTTCCCGTCCCGAGCCACAAGTCCCTGGCTTCCTCCTGCGAACGAAGAGTTACTCGCAGTGGCTAACACCCTTGCGATGTAGTATTCATAGTTGATGGCGAACGATTTTAGTTTATAATCACTATTTTTAGATTCAATCATATAATGTGATTCTGTGGTTGCGGATAGCATATAAAATATTAGGAAGCAGTCATTCCAATTTAATGAAGCTATGTTCCATGAGCCCCAATTTATCGTTCAAAATAACCAATAATTCGAACTCTCCTTCGTTTATGCGAGAGAAAATGAATCGTTGGCTTATGAGAGGCTGCGAGAGGTTGCGCGGCAGGGAACTGCAATGCTAGCGCATCGACGCCGAACGTGATGGTAGTGGTGTCAGTGGTGTGGTCATGAGATTGAGTAGCGACGGCGAGGACTGCACCGTCAGTTTGTTGTCGAATTTAGAGATGAAGTGTCGCACCGTTATTCAAAAGCGGATTCCATTTAGCCGTTTTCGGCTGGAATACGACACAAAGTTCCAGGCCCCGATGGAGTTCCAAACAGTGCACTCAAGGCAGCGATCATAGCGAACCCGAACATGTTCAGGCTAGCTATGCAGAGATGCCTGGATGAGTGTCGTTTCCCTGAGAGATGGAAGAGGCAGAAGTTGGTACTGCTGCCGAAGGCCGGGAACCCTCCGGGCGACCCATCGGCGTACAGACCAATTTGCCTGATCGACATGACAGGTAAACTGCTCGAGAGGATCATCCTCAACAGGCTCACCCCGTACGCAGAGGGTACGGATGGCCTGTCGAGTAACCAGTTTGGTTTTCGAAAGGGTAAGTCCACGGTGGACGCTATCAACTCAGTGCTCAAGACTGCAGAGGTAGCGATCCAACGGAAAAGGCGAGGAATTCGATACGTTGGTGCGTTGCGTTGGTGACACTGGACGTGAAGAACGCATTCAATAGCGCAAGCTGGGATGCCATCGCGCTCTCGTTACACCGGCTTAGCCTGCCGGTGGGACTGTGCCGGATATTGGAAAGCTACGTCCAGAACCGTGTGCTGCTATACGAGACCGATGCCGGTCAGAAAAGTGTTCCCATTACCGCAGGAGTCCCGCAAGGTTCAATCCTGGGCCCGGTACTATGGAACCTGATGTATGACGGGGTTCTGAAGCTAAAGTTCCCTCCTGGTGTGAAGATCGTCGGCTTTGCTGACGATGTAACCCTAGAGGTCTACGGGGAGTCATAACCCGGAGTAGAACTAACCGCAGAACACGCGATCAGCACTGTGGCGGACTGGATGAGTGCGAGAGGCCTTGAGCTCGCTCAACATAAGACGGAGGAGGTTATCGTCAGTAACCATAAGTCGGCGCAACATGCAGTTGTTCACGTGGGAGACGTCGCGATCACTTCAAAGCGGAGTCTGAAGATTCTTGGGGTCATCATAGACGACAAGCTTACCTTCGGTAGCCATGTCGAATATGCGTGC
The DNA here is from genome assembly GCF_024139115.2 of Armigeres subalbatus. Classification (NCBI taxonomy): domain Eukaryota; kingdom Metazoa; phylum Arthropoda; class Insecta; order Diptera; family Culicidae; genus Armigeres; species Armigeres subalbatus. The sequence continues at coordinate 160,792,608 of NC_085139.1, forward strand.
AAGAAGGCTTCGACTGTGAGACCAGAGGCAGGTTACGAAGCGGAATCACGTCGTTCGGAGGAATAAAACACGGGAAAATACGGGACAATCGGAGACTTCTAAAAAAGCACGCGGCGTCGTTGCGAAACGTTTTTATATTTTGACATTTACCTTCGACAAAGTATTAACAACATAGGTATGGTATTAATTTAGTAATGCGCGATCTTGGGGCGCAAAGTGGATGATAGAAGGGCGCACCGTTGTACTCACTAACACTCCTCCTCAACGTAACGTCCTCAATCAGCCACGAGTCCAATTAGCTTAGCGAATCGGGTATGTTTCACCGCATCAAGCGGCTTGGTAAGAATATCCGCCTTCATCACTTCAGTGGGACAGTATTTCAGATGCACTACACCTTGTTCAACCAAGTCACGGATGAAGCACTGTTTGGTCTCGATGTGTTTCGACCTCTTATTTGTTCTTTCGGACTGAACGAAGTTTAAACAGCCCTGGTTGTCTTCGTTTATCAGAGTCGGTTCGGTTTGCTTTTCGCCAAGATCTTTGAGAAGACGTCGCGTCCACACCACCTCCTGGCATGCTTCGCCAAGGGCGACGTATTCGACCTCCATTGAGGATAGGCTGACACATCCCTGCCTTCGGCTTGTCCAGGCCACAGCTCCTCCTCCAAAAAACAATATGTATCCGGTCATCGACTTCCTGGTTCTGGAATCACCGGCCCAATCGGAATCTGTAAATACCTCCAGATTGTTAGCCGTTTCACCTCCTAGTCGCAGTCTCCAGTCTGCTGTCCCCTTAAGATATCTGACCACTCTTTTGGCCGCTGTCCAGTCGCTTTCCTTCGGTGCCTCGAAGCTCCTACCCAATATTGAAATGCTTGCTGCGATATCGGGTCGAGCACAGGTTGCAACGTACATCAGAGCTCCTACAATGCTACGGTATTTGGAGTTATCAGCAAACTCTTTGCCCTTCTCTTCAATCTTCATATAACCTGTGTCCATTGGCGTTCGGGCAACCTTTGCGTTCTCGAGTCCCAGACTCAGAATCAACTTGTGGATGTACTGCTGTACTCCCAGACTGAATACTCCATCGGCGTCTCTGCGGATCTCCAAACCCAAAAAATACTTGGGATCTCCGAGCCAATTCACCTCAAAGTGGTTCTTCAGTTCATGGTACACTCGCTTTATCTCCTCCTCAAATGCACAGCCAATTAACAAATCGTCAACGTACACTAGGAGATACACTTTCCGTCCATTTCGGGTCATAACGAACAAAACAGGGATCGGCGGAACTTGCGGTAAAGCCCATTGCAGTCAACACACCAGACAATTTCTTGTTCCAGCAGCGAGCGGACTGCTTAAGCCCGTAAATGCTTCTCCGCAAACGGCACACCTTCTTCTCTTTGTCCCCGCACAACGTAGCCAGGTGGCTGCCGCATATACACCTCCTCTTGGATATCGCCGTACAGGTATGCTGTTTTGATATCAAGGTGTTTCAATACTAATCGATCTCTACCAGCTATCACCAATAGCGTTCGTAATGTCGAATGTCGAGTAACAGGAGCGAAAATCTCGTCGTAGTCGACACCAAACTTCTGCACATGGCCTTGAGCCACCACGCGAGCTTTGAAGCGTGTTAGCTGACCAGTTTCGTTCTGTTTTACTTTAAACACCCATCGACTGCCTACAACCTTTCGCCCTGCTGGTAAATCCGTAAGTTCCCAGGTACCGTTGCGCTTATGCGATCGGATTTCGTCATCCATCGCCTGCTTCCAGGACTCACGTTCCGCACACCTTACTGCTTCGTCATAGGACATAGGTTCTTTCACAATCTGCGTAGCCGCACCAACCACGAATTCAGAATATCGATCTGGCAATTTTCCACGATTTTTACGCTTTCCGTGCGTCTCACTCACTGTATTTGAATCGTCATCATCACTCATGGAGCTGTCATAGTCAATGTCACACACTTGCTCACGTTTGATTGTCAAAGGATCTTCGGCCATTTCAGGCTCTTCCACTTGGAATTCTTCACACTCATCATATTCTTCGTCGTTCGACTCTTCATACTCTTCACCTCGTACAGGGTCAGCATCCGGAATCTCATCACGATCCTCCAGCTTCCGTGCAGGTATCAGCGAAATACCATCTTCTTCTACCAAGTATCGCTTTCCGTCAGCTCGTACATCAGCCTCGCCTAACTCAAGAAACCGAGCGTCTCGGCTTATGATGACTTTCTGCGTCGCCAGATCGACGAATCGATAGGCTTTATGCTGATCAGAATACCCTATGAAAGTCAACTTCTTGGCTTTACGTTCGAACTTCCCTCGTTTCACCGCTGGGATGTGAACCCACGCACTGCTGCCGTACACCCGCAAGTGATCCAACTTGGGCTTCCTTCCATGCCAATTTTCGAATGGAGTAGCATCGACCGACTTGGATGGCAGTCTGTTCTGCAGGTAGGCTGCTGTCAGAACTGCCTCACCCCAAAACTGATGATTCAACTTTGCATCTAGAAGCATTGCGGTGGCCATTTCCTGCAGGTATCTGTTGCGCCGCTCGGCAGCGCCGTTCTGCTGGGGTGTGTACGCGGTCGTAAATTGAGCCTTTATCCCCTCAGCAGCGAAAAACATCTGTAAACGCTCATTAGCGTATTCACCGCCGCCATCGGAACGCACAATACGTGGCTTCCTGCCAAAAAGGTTTTCTACATACCTGACATATTCCATCAATCGATCTGCCGCCTCAGATTTCTTGCTCAGCAAATACACGACGGTATATCGGCTGTAATCATCGATTACCGTCATGAGGAAACGTTTTCCGCCCGGTGTTGTGGTGCGCATCGGGCCACACAAGTCAGTGTGCACCAGATCGAGAACCTTCGATGACTTTCTTTCGGCTGCCTTAGGGATGGCCGTTCTTGGCAACTTACCCTCGAGGCACACTTCGCATGTAAGACGAATGCCACAGTCCTTCACCTTAACACCATCAGCAAGATTCTGCTTACACATTTTTTGCACTACCGTGGGGTCCCGGTGCCCAAATCTTCGGTGCCACTGATGCTGGCACAGCTCATTGTGTCCAGTGCTGGCTACACTTCGCACAACTTCTGACACTTCCAAGTGATACACACATCCGCGAAGATTACCCTTGGCAACCACTTTACCAGAATTGTCTACAATGTCACAACTGTTCTTCGCGAAAATCACAGTTAGTCCTTTTCCGATAAGCTTCGGCACAGACACCAAGCTGCTGCTCAACGATGGCACGTACAGCACATCACTAAGTGTGATTTCTACTCTCCCCTCACAGCCATCGACACCATACACTACCACTTTACCGCATCCTGCAGCCTTTACTGTGGTACCGTTCGCCAACGAAACGTCCGGAGTAACACTTTTGTCAAACGAGCTAAAACACTTTCGATCGTTGCTCATGTGCGCGGTCGCACCGCTATCAACAACCCAATCGCACATTTGTTTCTGCACAATCATGAACAACATCGCACTGGTACACTCCGCGCTCACTTGCTTGTCCTATAGCGGCTCTTCTCTTGCTCTTTAGGATTTTTCTACGCTTGCAGCAACCGACAGTTGCGACGCAGGTGGCCTTTCTTCTTACAATATAAGCACACCTTTTCCGAAACACTAATCGATTTTTTAACGTCACTTTTCATCACGCGCACTTGCGACGAACCACCACCCCGCTCTTTTCGCCTTTCGTGTTCGTCGAGAAGCTTCGATCTGACGAGCTCGGATGTCAAATCTTCGTCAGAGCGACTCTCTAACGCTGTTACAAGTCCACTATACGACTCAGGTAAACTGCGAAGCATCATCGCAATTTTCAGTGGTTGCTCCAACTTCATGTCAGCATTCTCCAGTCGACAAAAAAGTTCTTCAATCTCGAGCAAATGGGCCTCCATGTCACCCCCTTCTTCTAGATTTAGGTTGCACAACTTTCGCAGTAAACTCACACGAGAGGTGACGGTCACTTTCTCGTGATAATCCCGAAGCGCCGTCCAGAAATCTTGAGCGTTCTCAACACCCTTCACGAGGCTATATTGGCTTTCTTCTATACATAGCCCCATGGTAGCCCTCGCCTTTTTGTCATCCTTTGACCACCTAGACGTCACGGGCTGCGGCGTTGGTTCTTCAACCACGTACCAAAGTTCTTCACGGGTCAAGAGCATCTCCATTCTGAACTTCCATGACTGGTAGTTTTGGTTGTTCAGTTTGGAGAATTTGCTCAACGCTTCCATCCCGTTATACACAATTTGTTCGACCCGGCAAAGCACACGCACACTAATGCACCGCGGAAGCACCCGCCGAACGAAAAAAAAAGAGCCGAATCACGCACAAACTTTGCACCGAAAAAACGATCGAAAAAACACTTTTCCTCGGAACTTCTACCTGGGCACAAAACCTGTGAGACCAGAGGCAGGTTACGAAGCGGAATCACGTCGTTCGGAGGAATAAAACACGGGAAAATACGGGACAATCGGAGACTTCTAAAAAACCACGCGGCGTCGTTGCGAAACGTTTTTATATTTTGACATTTACCTTCGACAAAGTATTAACAACATAGGTATGGTATTAATTTAGTAATGCGCGATCTTGGGGCGCAAAGTGGATGATAGAAGGGCGCACCGTTGTACTCACTAACATCGACTGCTGTGGCGGCATTATCGAGGATGATGTCCAACAGCTCCAAGGTGTGCGCCAGTAGATGTAGGCTACTGGCAGGCGTTGCCGCATCTATCCTTAGGTACGGCGGCCCGTCCTGGGCAAAAGCACTGGGGGCACAGTGTTCGATTTCGTCGATTTCACGATCAAAATTGAATAACTTTTAAACCGTTGGATTTAGATGTTTGGTGTCTTCTAGAAAGTTTTTGGGCGTGAAAAGACACATCTTTTGATGTAATGAGTTTGATGATCAATCCTCCTAGAAGTGAGATGAAAATTTACTTTTCGTCAGAAAAATAAATAGAGAATTGGTTTCTTCAGCAAAGTTGTAGAGTAAGGCATTACGAGAAACTTTGTAGAACATTCCGAAGCTCTATCTATTAAAGGTAATGAAATATGAGCGTTATCTGAGGATGACCCCCTCAAAAACAGTTTTTTAAATATAACTTTTTAACGTGATTTTTCACATTTTCACGATCTTCTACAAAGTTATTCGGGCCAATAAAATACGCATTTTGATTACGATAGAAAGTTTCTATCTCTTAAGATAACAAAGTTATTCACGATTTTCCATTTTTTCTTGGTGAACTTTCACCTTAAGTAACTTTCTCCGGCGCAAAATGGCGCAGTCAGTTCAGGTGGTATCCGAAAGTCCTAGCCTTCTGCTACAACTGACATGTGAAACTCCTTGTAGGCAAGAGTAGGCAAGGTATGTTACATTCAGAAGAAGTGTCCAATATAAAACCAACAAAAAGGCAAATAACGCAGCTCGCAACCTACTGTTAATGCTTTAAATGCATTTTCATTCCATAAAATTATAAGGAGAACTACTGTAAGCCCAAAGCGAAGCACTGGTTTTATTTGGTTCATCAAACACAATTAAATATTATCAGTATTGCTTTTATATTGAATTGAATTGACTAAAACGCAAATAAACAAAGATTCTGAAAATTCAATCAAAGTTCATTGCCTGCTTTCCGGATATTGGCCACCCGGAGTGGAAATTAATTATCATGTTTTAAAACTCAATTTGTGCATATGCACAACATGTGAAAGATTTAGTTTGAAAATGAATTGAGGTAACCACTTCCTTTGGTGGTGGTTGAACCCATGACGAACTTTGACAGATCCTATAGACATTTTCGGCTTGGAAAAACTCATGCCTCGTTTTTTCACTTTCACTGGTTCGTCCCTTTCCGTTTCCTCATAAATTATCTTCCATCAGTTCATGTGAAGAGCTTCGTATTTGTATATCTATTTCCAGAGGCGCGGTCACCTTCCGAGACGTGGGTAGGACAAATAAAAGATTTATCAAACAGGAGAAAACGAATTTGAAAGGAATAACTTGGGGGTCCTCCTTAGCCGTGCGGTAAGACGCGCGGCTACAAAGCAAGACCATGCTGAGGGTGGCTGGGTTCGATTCCCGGTGCCGGTCTAGGCAATTTTCGGATTGGAAATTGTCTCGACTTCCCTGGGCATAAAAAGTATCATCGTGCTAGCCTCATGATATACGAATGCAAAAATGGTAACCTGGCTTAGAAACCTCGCAGTTAATAACTGTGGAAGTGCTTAGAGAACACTAAGCTGCGAGGCGGCTCTGTCCCAGTGTGGGGATGTAATGCCAATAAGAAGAAGAAGAAGAAGAACTTGGGTATAAATTTTGATTCTATTAAAAAAGCTATACTCTCCTTCATAGTCGAATCATGATTGGCCGAGAATCAACTATTCTCACTGTACATGCTTTAGAGTTTCATAAATTCAAAACCACCAACGATGCCGGTTACGTTCTTACAGTTCGTTTAGGATTAGAATAAGAAAATAAGTTCAACACTCATAGTTTCAAGAGACCAATGAATCCTCTGCATCTCCGTATGCGCCACGGGAAAGGAATAATTGGTTAGTTTGGAAGATAATCTTGGTAAGCGTTCAAAAAATCATTATTTCGGACTTAATTGTTGTGTTTCGGTTCATGAGCGATAGCACGATCCGAAATCTACTCAGCGCAATGCACGGCCGACGGCCTATGCGTCATGAGAAGAATCGTTCTTCTTTCGATCAAATCATGCGCACTACAGAATAATGATCTATCAAACATTAAATTATTTATCTTCTTTGTTTCTCGACGAGAAAATAACCACGCACGCCCATTGCCTTCTGTATTCTGAGGAGGATCGCGCTTTTTTCGATCGAAACGACGGTACCACAGAAGTACGGTCCATCAAGCTTCTGCATTCTCATAATGGTAGGCTATAGCATAGCTGAGAAAACTTCATAATTGTTTTCACTGTAACACTCTGTAATCCAAGCTACTTTCAAGAAATATCTTAAGGTTTAAAGAAATTCCTTTGCACTTTAAGAGATATGTCCTGGTATAATACTCAAATTATTCAAGACATTCTATGCATATTTTTAATGGTGTCAAGCGGATATCATTATCTTTCTAACTATTCAGGAAACCATTGGAATTTCGGAAGGCTAGAAACCACACTAGTAACTTCAAATCGACCAAAAACCTTAAAGGATTATCATATCTCGTAAAGGATTTTCAGAAATCTTCATGAATCTCAAAGAGTATTTATGCCATTATTTGTGGCACTCAGGATTTTGGACTTTTGCGTAGTGAATGCAGAGAGAACAAATGTACATTTTATATTGTGTGGTTTCCCAAGAAACTTTAAGGAATTCAAAAAATGTACTTTCAAGAATATTTCTGACTCATCAAGGACCATTACAGTTTTCAACAAAATTTACGAAATACCAGAAAACGGTAAAAAATTAGACTTCTTGCGGTGAAAACCTTCAGGCCTCCTTGAATCAATTTTGGATGTCCTGGAATCGTAATAAAATCTCGAGAGACTGTTTAGGAAAAATCTTTTCAAAACCCAGAAATATTTTGGATATTAGGTAAATCCTCTAAATAACTGTGAAAGGAAAGATTCGTTAACTAATTTACAGATTCTTGTTATCTAATAACTGTATCAATATTTAACTTGATATTTAGTATTAAAGTTCTTGTCATAATCATGGGTAGGACAATGCTTCGAGTGTCCCACCCAAGTATTTTCATGCGTAGGACATGTCCTACGTGTCCCACCCACTCCCGGCGCCACTGTCTATTTCAATTGAAACTATGTACTACCAGACAGCGTTTTTTAGTTTTTTTATGATCTTTTCATTGATTGGTTGAATTGCGAAAGTTCGGCCATGTTCCATAGCCATAGTGTTGGGAATTCGGGCTTATCAGTACCCGCGAAGCTGCAAAAGATGACGGAGGTCCTTCATGGCTTAGTAGGGAAAGCATCTGTATAGCATACTGGGGTCGTGGGTTGATACCGCACCGAAGGAAGTGGTTACCTCAAATACATTTTTCAAACTAAATCGTTCACATGTTGTGCATATGCACAAATTGAGTTTAAAAACATAATAATTAATTTACACTCTGGGTGGCCAATATCCGGAAAGAAGGCAATGAACTTTGATTGAATTTTCAAAATCTATGTTTATTTGCGTTTCAGTCAATTCTTACTGTAAAAGCAATACTGATAATATTTTATTGTGTTTAATGAACCAAAAAAACAAGTGCTTCTCTATGGGCTTACAGTAGTTCTCCTTATAATTTTATGGAATGAAAATGCATTTAAAGCATCAAATGTAGGTTGTGAGCTGCGTTATTTGCCTTTTTGTTGGTTTTATATTAGACACTTCTTCTGAATGTAACACACCCTACCCACTCTTGCCTACAAAGGGTTTCACATGCCAGTTGTAGCAGAAAGCTAGAACTTCCGGATGCCACCTGAACTGACTGCGCCATTTTGCGCCGGAGAAAGTTACTTAAGGTGAAAGTTCACCAAGAAAAAATGGAAAATCGTGAATAACTTTGTTATCTTAAGAGATAGAAACTTTCTATCGTAATCAAAATGCGTATTTTGTTGGCCCGAATAACTTTGTAGAGAATCATGAAAATGTAAAAAATCGCGTTAAAAAGTTATAAAGTATATCGAAAAAATTGTTTTTGAGGGGGTCATCCTCAGATAACGCTCATATTTCATTACCTTTAATAGATAGAGCTTCGGAATGTTCTACAAAGTTTCTCGTAATGCCTAACTCTACAACTTTGTTGAAGAAACCAATTCTCTATTTATTTTTCTGACGATAAGAAAATTTTCATCTCACTTCTAGGAGGATTGATCATCAAACTCATTACCTCAGAAGATGCGTCTTTTCACGCCCAAAAACTTTCTAGAAGACACCAAACATCTAAATCCAACGGTTTAAAAGTTATTCAATTTTGATCGTGAAATCGACGAAATCGAACACTGTGGGGGGTAACCAGTTACCTGCAGAAACTGGAGAGCACCTACCGCTTGATGTGTCTCAGGGTGATATCGGCCTACCGCACGGTATCGCACGACGCATCCTGTGTGATAGCGAGTATGATGCCAGTCGGGCTGGTCATCCGGGAAGACGAGGAGTGTTTTGAGCTACGTGGCACCAGAGGAGCCCTCGAGCGTACCAGGGTGACTTCGGTTGCCAGATGGCAGCGCGAGTGGGATAACTCTCGAAAGGTAGGTGGACCCACCGGCTGATTCCTAACATATCAAGCTGGGTGGGGAGACCCCATGGGGAGGTTCACTTCCATCTGACACAATTCCTGTCAGGCCATGGCTGTTTCCGGCAGTACCACCACAGGTTTGGGCACGCGGAGGTCCCCGTCTGCCCTGACTGCCCAGGTTTTGACGAAGCTGCAGAGCATATACTGTTCGTATGTCCTCGTTTCGACGTCGAAAGAAGAGCAATGCTAGACGTTTGCGGCCGGGACACAACTCCGGATAACCTTATCCAGAAGATGTGTCAAGCGGTGGAGAAGTGGAACGCAGTCTCGACTGCAACCACTCAGATTGCCTGCAGCTTGCAGAGAATCTGGCGTGCCGAGCAGCAATCGACAAGCAGTACTAACTTGTGATTGGTTAGTTAGAGCGAAAAGTGCCGAAAGCGGAGAAGTGTGAGCATACAAGTCAGACTCACACGGTATGAGAGAGGTGGGCATACAAGTAAGACCGACATTGCATGAGAAGGGTGGGCACTAGAGTGATTCAAATTTTGAATTTTTCGCTCCCCTATGCTTAAACGATGACATTTGATGTTTTATTAATTCTCCTAAATTTTTAGCTAATTTGGATGTAACTAGACTGAGCACGCGCAGTTTCAAGTTTGTATGAAAATTACTATGAAAACAATTCACTTTTGTGGAAAACCGTTCCGCAACGTTGCTCATTAGGCTCTAAAAACATATAAATATATGTCTATGTTGCGAAACGAGTCTATGCTTGCAAGATAAGTTATTAGAGAAATACTGAATCGTGGTAAATTCAATTTAACACGTAAAAGAATAACATCAATATCAATAATGAGCATTTTGTTTCATTAATAACTTTGCTTACAAAGTCAAATCGCTTCTGCAACAACAACTGGCCTCTCGCTTAGGAAGTATTCTATGAAAGCATCGTGTCGATTACATTTGAATAGTTAATGGGTCGCAACACGGAACAGTTTTTTACTTATGTTGCAATTCCTATAGTAATTTCCATACAAACTTCAAACTGCGCGTGCTCAGTCTAGTTACATCCAAATTAGCTAAAAATTTAGGGCGGTTAATAAAACATCAAATGTCATCGTTTAAGCATAGGGGAGCGAAAAAGTCAAAATTTGAATCAGTCTAGTGGGCACACAAGTCAGACCCACACGGCATGATAGAGGTGCAACAAAGCATGTAGGGTGCACCCTCGAGGGTGCGATAGAGTGAGCACCCAAATAAGACTCGCATGGGATGGGTGCCTGTGTGAGCGAGAATGATCGAGTACGTTAAGTACTGCCATCCCCCAGAAGTAGTACTGGGAGGTAGTTCCTGGGGAAAACGATGGCGGAGCCCAAGGGAGTTTAGTCGGTATTACAGGTATGGTCGAGTCCGACACTCCAGTACACTTCCGTGTGGTAGTTTGGCAACTACAATGCACGTGTGCTGGGTTAGTGTGTAAATGCATTCTCCCTTGTAAAAAAAAACTTCCGTTCACGGAAGTAAAACTCCAACAAGCGGTGGTAATCCTGCATAATAAAAATAATAAAATAATAAAATTTAATGCATAATTGATTTGATTCATGACGAAATTGAGCAAATCGAATCTACCTCTAGCCCAGGTGATTCAATTCAGCCGAAGAAGCAAAGGATTCCGCCAATTGTGGTATCTGTTGCCGAGTTTTCTGACTATAATGGTAGCCTCACACCTCGGGAATTTGGTCCGCGGATTTTTCCCCATGTGTTTTTACATATGCGATGGGGAAAAAATCTGCAGACCAAATTCCCGAGGTGTGAGGCTACCTTTAAGGTAACCTTTAAGCTACCCAGATTCGCCGGGTAAACATATTTCAAATGCTCAAAATCCGCAATCATTTGCCGGTCGAGCAGTTAATACCCACCATAATCAACGAACAAATTTTGCTCCTACCTCTCATCGGGTAACGAGCAGTTCGTCGAGTTCTAATTTTTCAAACATGCCTACCTATGCAAGCATAGTCCTGGTGTTAGGTGGGACGCTAAACAGCCCTGACACGACGGCCCTCCGACGAGACAGGAGGTTTGCGCAGGCCCAGTAAGCCGCCTGGAAAACCAATCATTACGAACAATATAAGAGATAATGCGACTCGATATAATCGGCAAAGACCTAGGCGACGAATACAGGATCACGATTGGAAGATTGGAACATGGAACTGCAAGTCGCTAGGCTTCGCAGGTTGCGACAGGATAGTCTACGATGAATTATATCCCCGCAACTTCGACGTCGTGGCGCTGCAGGAGATTTGCTGGACAGGTCAGAAAATGTGGAAAATCGGGCATCGAGCGGCTACCTTCTACCAAAACTGTGGCACCTCCAACGAGTTGGGAACCGGCTTCATAGTGCTGGGTAAGATGCGCCATCGTGTGATTGGGTGGCAGCCAATCAACGCAAGGATGTGCAAGTTGAGGATAAAAGGCCGTTTCTTCAACTATAGCATCATCAACGTGCACTGCCCATACGAAGGGAGACCCGACGACGAGAAAGAAGCGTTCTACGCACAGCTGGAGCAGACATACGATGGATGCCCACTGCGGGACGTCAAAATCGTCATCGGTGGCATGAACGCATAAGTAGGAAGGGAGGAAATGTATAGACCGGTCATCGGACCGGATAGTCTGCACACCGTATGGAATGACAACGGCGAACGATGCATAAACTTCGCAGCCTCCCGCGGAATGGTAGTCCGAAGCACATTCTTTCCCCGCAAAAATATCCACAAGGCCACATGGAGATCACCCAACCAAGAATCGGAAAACCAAATAGACCACGTTCTAATCGACGGTAAATTCTTCTCAGACATCACGAACGTCCGCACTTACCGCCGTGCGAATATTGAATCCGACCACTACCTCGTTGCAGTATGCCTACGCTCAAAACTCTCGACGGTGTACAACACGCGTCGAAGTCGGACGCCTCGGCTTAAGCCACATTGGGCGGCTACAAGACGGTAGACTAGCCCAATAATACGCGCAGCAGCTGGAAGTGGCACTCCCAACGGAAGAGCAGCTAGGCGCAGCATCTCTTGAAGATGGCTGGAGAGATATTCGATCCGCCATTGGTAGCACCGCAACCGCTACACTTGACACGGTACCCCCGGATCAGAGAAACGACTGGTATGACGGCGAATGTGAGCAGTTAGTAGAAGAGAAGAATGCAACATGGGCGAGATTGCTGCATTGCTGCAACAATCCAGAAGGAGATTGGCCGACTGAAAACCAACAAAGCCCCTGGGGTTGACCAACTACCAGAAGAGCTATTTAAACGCGGTGGTGAGGCACTGGCTACAGCGCTGCACTGGGTAATTTCCAAGATTTGGAAGGAGGAAGTTTTGCCGCAGGAGTGGATGGAAGCTGAGAGAGAGAAGCCAGCTCACTGACAGATCCTTTATTTCTCGGTTTATTTACTGTGTCTTCTTCTTCTTTATTTGTGTGGAAACCGTGGAAACTCAACAGCTGGCCTGGCAATAGACGAATCCAAGTAAAAATAAGAAGAAGACACACGACGGTGTTAACTTTGACAGATCCTACAGTACAGCATAGGGAGATAATTTTAAAATGCTTATTATAAATTCCAGACAAATTGTAATTAAAATCGATTGAAGTACGATACGGAAAAAGTTCTGAATTACATATTTGGAAGCTTATCTCAATTTTTCGAATATTTTCCAAAAATGTATCTATCATACAGTTCGGAACTTTTTCCGTATCATACTTCAATCAGATTTTAATTACATTTTGTCTAGAATTTATAATAAGCATTTTAAAATTATCTCCCTATGCTGTACTGTAGGATCTGTCAAAGTTAACACCGTCGTGTGTCTTCTTCTTTTTTTACTTGGATTCGTCTATAACGGAGTAGCAACCGTGGGCGGTCAATCATGCTCATGCTCATGGAGCTGACTGGCAGCAGATGAAGTTACATTTTTTTTCCTTTTTGCAAGTCCCGTCCCAGTACATAACTAGTCAAGCGTAAAAAATGCTGCAAATCAGAAAAAACGGTTGGTTTCAAGCTCTATATGAAAAGTTTACGAAAGTTCGTTGCACGACTCACAAACTGTTTCCAATTTTTTCGAAATAATATGTTAGTAGTCATTGTATTTAAATAATTCAAATGAACAACGTGTTACAAGATATGTGACTGCGGTACTGTCATTGTTTTGATTACTTCCGCCATATAGATTAAGGCTGTTTGTCGAAAATGCCGATCGTTATAAATCGTTTGAATAAATAAATACATTTAGGCATGCTATCTGAAATAGTCAATCAAATCAATCAAAGATATGACTGAGGTGATGGCAGGAAAATTTCATTATCATAGGGACTAGCCTATTGGGAGATTTATTTAATTTTTGAAATACATACATCCAGTTACCTTTCCGCGGCAGCGCGGAAGACAGTTGTTTAGATTTTATGATCGGTATCCAAGAAACAGTTTCAAGCGCTTGTTGTGACTCAAATAAATTAAGCTGTAGATAAATGTTTGCCTCTGATAACTGATTTATAATACCACACTTGCAGTGATTTTCGATAGAAAATAAGTAGGGTGAATCATACATTAAATGGATAATATGCGCTCATACACCCTTCTTATTATTCCGTATTCGCGTTCCGTTCATGAGAGGTATTTCAAAAGGAAATGTTTTCACGATTAGATGATTTTTGCATTGAAATATTCTTCTAGACCTTATTTGATAACTCCATGCCTGTACATGAACGCTGAGGCTAAGGTTGTTTCTGTTTGGTCGAACAGTCATAGGAAATATTGTTTTATAGCACCAATTACACTGTTATCGAAACGGCATGCACGCCGTTCTTTAAAAGATACTGAAGGTCAGAGTAGGTCCAGTCGCATTGAGAAGCAGATCAGATCACTAAACCTATTGTGCTGAATACGTAATCATTTCTTCCAACTATCAGAATGAAGAAAAAGTGTGTATATTATGGAACTTATTCGTTCACTATCTTGCCCGGCCCAATCCAACGTGTTAGAATGCGAGAAGAAGGTTTTTAGTGCAATCTACGAATTGTGCTTCATACTATTACTGTGTTATAAGTCTAACAATGAATTCTATCAGAGT